>NW_026262679.1:132161238-132162296 GCF_021869535.1 Mytilus californianus | reverse complement strand
AAAATGTTTATACCGGCACAGAAGTATCATCAAAAAGAAAGAAATAGTGTCGCCTTTTATTGTTATCGACACAAATATAAGTAACCGTAGACTTATACAGTGTCAAATTATCCATCAAAAGAATAAAATGTTCATGCTGGCACACAAGTATCATCAAAAAGGATAGATATTGGCACCATGTATAGATGCAGACAACAAAATACAGCAACCTGAAACATTCATTTCTTCACTTTTGTGTCTGAGAATCCATCTAAACTCATAAATATCATACAACATATGAAATATTGTCACTTTTAGTTGGTATTGACATAAATATCAGTAACCGTACACTTATAAATCTCTCAATTGTTGTCAAATTATGCATTCTTATAGTTGTCGACAAATGTTTTAGTAACCGTAGACTCCTAACCTGTGTAAAACTATCAATCCTCAGGTACCGAAAGGATAAAATGTTAATGCCGGTAAGTAATAACCAAGAAAATGGTCAATATTGGCACCCTATATTGCTGAATGCAACAAATATAGCACTTCAAAACATTTATTCTGTCACTTTAATGTCTGACAATCCATTTGAATGTATCAAATGGCCTCTATTACCTGGCCAGTACAAGAATATTAGGACAAAGATGAAATAGTGTCGCTTTTAATTGTTTCGCGACATAAATATTAGTAACCGTACACTTATAAATCTCTCAATTTGTGTCAAACCATTCATTCTGAGATTCAAATAATGATGCCGGACCAGAAAAATCAGGAAGAAGGGAAGATATTGGCACCTTTTGTTTATACCGACAACAAATTTTGTTATTTAAACTTGTTTTCATTCCCATTTAATGTCAAACAACCCATCAGGATGTATTTAAAAGTGCTCAATTATAAGGCCAGTACCAGAATATCATTCAAAAGAAGAAATATTGGCTCTTTTTATTCTTGTCGACAAAAGTTTTAGTATAACCGTAGACTTACGAAGCGCTTAATTTTTGACAAAATTTTCATCGCGAGGTACATAAAGAATAAAACTATTATGCCGGTAGAGAATATTCAAGGAAAAGGGTAAA
>NW_026262679.1:132151238-132153738 GCF_021869535.1 Mytilus californianus | reverse complement strand
TTACCCTAACCCTAACCCTAACCCAAACCCTGACCCTAACCCTGACCCAAACCCAAACCCAAACCCTAACCCTCTCAATGATAACTTGCATACAGACTTTGAACGTTAATAACTTTGGCATTTCTCAACCGATTTGAAAGATCTTTGGCGTTTTGGAAAGCCCAGACAGGCTGCTATTTGATCAGTTTATTGTTTTGTCGTTCATATTAAAGCCTTTCTTTTCCTATCAACCTGTAACATTGCAATATGGTCATTTTCTGAGGCTCGTATCTTTGCCATTTCTCAAGCAATCGGAAAAACATATAAGTAAAAAAGACTCGTTTTTTCAAGTTCTTTCAGGATAACCTCAGGTCGGAGACTTCATTCCTGTAAACAAAAAGTTGAGTTCAAAAATCTGCCAAATTCTTTGAAAGATTTGCAATTTTTTCACAAGAACAACGAAATCTCCGTCATTTTACTACCTTAAAGCTGGAACTTTTTGGTATACATAAGCTGACAAAATGCGCCAGCTATTGGTGTATATAAGACGTGTATATCTAGCGGGGTTATTGCGTATCAACATGAAACGTGTTTGAACAAAATCGATGAAAGACGAAATACGCCGGCTATTTCACACGGTCCAAAAGCGTTTTTCATGGTTTCTCATTCTCAGAATTAGGTGTGTGAAATTTAAAGTGTGTGGTCCAGTTGCAAAGAGGAAATCAATATAGTTAAAAAAAAAAAAAAAAAAAAAAAAAATAAACAAATAAAAATTTTAACTATAATTTAACTCTAACACTATAGCATTTATCAAAACAGTTAAAAAAAAAAAAAAAAAAAAAAAAAAAAATAAAATAATAAATATAATTTAACTCAAACAGTCCAGCATGAGGCATAAAAGTACTCATTTATCAGAGCAGTACTTAAATATCATATAAAAGGAGAAATATTGGCACTTTCTATATCTGTCGACAAAGTTTTTAGTCTCCATACACTGAAAACTATAAACCAAAAAGAATAAAATATGATGCCGGTATGGAATAACCATGAAAAAAGGTCAATGTTGACACCCTATATTGCTGAGTACAACACATATTGCAATTTGAAACTTAAAATCCTTCACTCTAATGTCTAACAATCAGTCTTGAGGTACAAAAAGTACTCAATTACCAAGCCGGTACAAGAATATCAATAAAAAGAAAGAAATATTGTCGCCTTTTATTGTTATCGACACAAATAAAAGTAACCGTAGACTTATACAGTGTCAAATTATCCATCCTAAGAATGAAATGTTTATACCGGCACAGAAGTATCATCAAAAAGAAAGAAATAGTGTCGCCTTTTATTGTTATCGACACAAATAAAAGTAACCGTAGACTTATACAGTGTCAAATTATCCATCCTAAGAATGAAATGTTTATACCGGCACAGAAGTATCATCAAAAAGAAAGAAATAGTGTCGCCTTTTATTGTTATCGACACAAATAAAAGTAACCGTAGACTTATACAGTGTCAAATTATCCATCCTAAGAATGAAATGTTTATACCGGCACAGAAGTATCATCAAAAAGAAAGAAATAGTGTCGCCTTTTATTGTTATCGACACAAATATAAGTAACCGTAGACTTATACAGTGTCAAATTATCCATCAAAAGAATAAAATGTTTATACCGGCACAGAAGTATCATCAAAAAGAAAGAAATAGTGTCGCCTTTTATTGTTATCGACACAAATATAAGTAACCGTAGACTTATACAGTGTCAAATTATCCATCAAAAGAATAAAATGTTCATGCTGGCACACAAGTATCATCAAAAAGGATAGATATTGGCACCATGTATAGATGCAGACAACAAAATACAGCAACCTGAAACATTCATTTCTTCACTTTTGTGTCTGAGAATCCATCTAAACTCATAAATATCATACAACATATGAAATATTGTCACTTTTAGTTGGTATTGACATAAATATCAGTAACCGTACACTTATAAATCTCTCAATTGTTGTCAAATTATGCATTCTTATAGTTGTCGACAAATGTTTTAGTAACCGTAGACTCCTAACCTGTGTAAAACTATCAATCCTCAGGTACCGAAAGGATAAAATGTTAATGCCGGTAAGTAATAACCAAGAAAATGGTCAATATTGGCACCCTATATTGCTGAATGCAACAAATATAGCACTTCAAAACATTTATTCTGTCACTTTAATGTCTGACAATCCATTTGAATGTATCAAATGGCCTCTATTACCTGGCCAGTACAAGAATATTAGGACAAAGATGAAATAGTGTCGCTTTTAATTGTTTCGCGACATAAATATTAGTAACCGTACACTTATAAATCTCTCAATTTGTGTCAAACCATTCATTCTGAGATTCAAATAATGATGCCGGACCAGAAAAATCAGGAAGAAGGGAAGATATTGGCACCTTTTGTTTATACCGACAACAAATTTTGTTATTTAAACTTGTTTTCATTCCCATTTAATGTCAAACAACCCATCAGGATGTATTTAA
>NW_026262679.1:132141238-132143738 GCF_021869535.1 Mytilus californianus | reverse complement strand
TCAGGTACCGAAAGGATAAAATGTTAATGCCGGTAAGTAATAACCAAGAAAATGGTCAATATTGGCACCCTATATTGCTGAATGCAACAAATATAGCACTTCAAAACAT
This sequence comes from Mytilus californianus, assembly GCF_021869535.1. Classification (NCBI taxonomy): domain Eukaryota; kingdom Metazoa; phylum Mollusca; class Bivalvia; order Mytilida; family Mytilidae; genus Mytilus; species Mytilus californianus. Next base: position 132,143,629 of record NW_026262679.1, on the reverse strand, counting down.
TTATTCTGTCACTTTAATGTCTGACAATCCATTTGAATGTATCAAATGGCCTCTATTACCTGGCCAGTACAAGAATATTAGGACAAAGATGAAATAGTGTCGCTTTTAATTGTTTCGCGACATAAATATTAGTAACCGTACACTTATAAATCTCTCAATTTGTGTCAAACCATTCATTCTGAGATTCAAATAATGATGCCGGACCAGAAAAATCAGGAAGAAGGGAAGATATTGGCACCTTTTGTTTATACCGACAACAAATTTTGTTATTTAAACTTGTTTTCATTCCCATTTAATGTCAAACAACCCATCAGGATGTATTTAAAAGTGCTCAATTATAAGGCCAGTACCAGAATATCATTCAAAAGAAGAAATATTGGCTCTTTTTATTCTTGTCGACAAAAGTTTTAGTATAACCGTAGACTTACGAAGCGCTTAATTTTTGACAAAATTTTCATCGCGAGGTACATAAAGAATAAAACTATTATGCCGGTAGAGAATATTCAAGGAAAAGGGTAAATATTGGCCCAAGATATTGATGAATACAACAAATATAGCAGCTTGACACTTAAACTCCTTCATGAAAGGCTATCATTTCTTAACATTTAGGGAAAGTTGTACCACAGTTTCTGACACGTTTTCTTCGGCGACCTATAACTTTTGAATGCCCCGATACATTTTCAATATCAAGACATCAAAATGTGCGCAATTGAATTCCCTTTCCAAAACGCTAAACAGTTTAAAAATCGGACGGTCAACAACAGAGATACGATTTTTTCAAAGTTTGCCTATAAGCCTTAACAGATTATCTCCCCTGAATTTCAATATGCAAATTTTGGCATACCTTCTTCAGGAAATTGTTACAAAAAGACTACTATATATACAACTAAGTATGTATTACTGTTGGGGGACCCTTGAATCCAAAACATATCGGCGCATGCGCACTTGAAAGGGTTAGGGTTAGAAAAAAAGATCCGGCTAACCCAAACCCTAACCCAGGTTAGGGTTAACCCTAATTTGGGTTAGGGTTAACCCTAACCCTCATATATTCATACGCCAGCCATATCACAACCATTAATTGTCAGCCTACACCCCAGGTGCCCCCCTCTATATGATACCTAACCCTGACTCTAACCCTAACCCTAACACTAACCCTAACCCTGACCCTAACCCTGACCCTAACCCTAACACTAACCCTTACCCTAACCCTAACCCTAACCCAAACCCTGACCCTAACCCTGACCCAAACCCAAACCCAAACCCTAACCCTCTCAATGATAACTTGCATACAGACTTTGAACGTTAATAACTTTGGCATTTCTCAACCGATTTGAAAGATCTTTGGCGTTTTGGAAAGCCCAGACAGGCTGCTATTTGATCAGTTTATTGTTTTGTCGTTCATATTAAAGCCTTTCTTTTCCTATCAACCTGTAACATTGCAATATGGTCATTTTCTGAGGCTCGTATCTTTGCCATTTCTCAAGCAATCGGAAAAACATATAAGTAAAAAAGACTCGTTTTTTCAAGTTCTTTCAGGATAACCTCAGGTCGGAGACTTCATTCCTGTAAACAAAAAGTTGAGTTCAAAAATCTGCCAAATTCTTTGAAAGATTTGCAATTTTTTCACAAGAACAACGAAATCTCCGTCATTTTACTACCTTAAAGCTGGAACTTTTTGGTATACATAAGCTGACAAAATGCGCCAGCTATTGGTGTATATAAGACGTGTATATCTAGCGGGGTTATTGCGTATCAACATGAAACGTGTTTGAACAAAATCGATGAAAGACGAAATACGCCGGCTATTTCACACGGTCCAAAAGCGTTTTTCATGGTTTCTCATTCTCAGAATTAGGTGTGTGAAATTTAAAGTGTGTGGTCCAGTTGCAAAGAGGAAATCAATATAGTTAAAAAAAAAAAAAAAAAAAAAAAAAATAAACAAATAAAAATTTTAACTATAATTTAACTCTAACACTATAGCATTTATCAAAACAGTTAAAAAAAAAAAAAAAAAAAAAAAAAAAAATAAAATAATAAATATAATTTAACTCAAACAGTCCAGCATGAGGCATAAAAGTACTCATTTATCAGAGCAGTACTTAAATATCATATAAAAGGAGAAATATTGGCACTTTCTATATCTGTCGACAAAGTTTTTAGTCTCCATACACTGAAAACTATAAACCAAAAAGAATAAAATATGATGCCGGTATGGAATAACCATGAAAAAAGGTCAATGTTGACACCCTATATTGCTGAGTACAACACATATTGCAATTTGAAACTTAAAATCCTTCACTCTAATGTCTAACAATCAGTCTTGAGGTACAAAAAGTACTCAATTACCAAGCCGGTACAAGAATATCAATAAAAAGAAAGAAATATTGTCGC
>NW_026262679.1:132098738-132133738 GCF_021869535.1 Mytilus californianus | reverse complement strand
TATCAGTAACCGTACACTTATAAATCTCTCAATTGTTGTCAAATTATGCATTCTTATAGTTGTCGACAAATGTTTTAGTAACCGTAGACTCCTAACCTGTGTAAAACTATCAATCCTCAGGTACCGAAAGGATAAAATGTTAATGCCGGTAAGTAATAACCAAGAAAATGGTCAATATTGGCACCCTATATTGCTGAATGCAACAAATATAGCACTTCAAAACATTTATTCTGTCACTTTAATGTCTGACAATCCATTTGAATGTATCAAATGGCCTCTATTACCTGGCCAGTACAAGAATATTAGGACAAAGATGAAATAGTGTCGCTTTTAATTGTTTCGCGACATAAATATTAGTAACCGTACACTTATAAATCTCTCAATTTGTGTCAAACCATTCATTCTGAGATTCAAATAATGATGCCGGACCAGAAAAATCAGGAAGAAGGGAAGATATTGGCACCTTTTGTTTATACCGACAACAAATTTTGTTATTTAAACTTGTTTTCATTCCCATTTAATGTCAAACAACCCATCAGGATGTATTTAAAAGTGCTCAATTATAAGGCCAGTACCAGAATATCATTCAAAAGAAGAAATATTGGCTCTTTTTATTCTTGTCGACAAAAGTTTTAGTATAACCGTAGACTTACGAAGCGCTTAATTTTTGACAAAATTTTCATCGCGAGGTACATAAAGAATAAAACTATTATGCCGGTAGAGAATATTCAAGGAAAAGGGTAAATATTGGCCCAAGATATTGATGAATACAACAAATATAGCAGCTTGACACTTAAACTCCTTCATGAAAGGCTATCATTTCTTAACATTTAGGGAAAGTTGTACCACAGTTTCTGACACGTTTTCTTCGGCGACCTATAACTTTTGAATGCCCCGATACATTTTCAATATCAAGACATCAAAATGTGCGCAATTGAATTCCCTTTCCAAAACGCTAAACAGTTTAAAAATCGGACGGTCAACAACAGAGATACGATTTTTTCAAAGTTTGCCTATAAGCCTTAACTTCAAAGTTTGCCTATAAGCCTTAACAGATTATCTCCCCTGAATTTCAATATGCAAATTTTGGCATACCTTCTTCAGGAAATTGTTACAAAAAGACTACTATATATACAACTAAGTATGTATTACTGTTGGGGGACCCTTGAATCCAAAACATATCGGCGCATGCGCACTTGAAAGGGTTAGGGTTAGAAAAAAAGATCCGGCTAACCCAAACCCTAACCCAGGTTAGGGTTAACCCTAATTTGGGTTAGGGTTAACCCTAACCCTCATATATTCATACGCCAGCCATATCACAACCATTAATTGTCAGCCTACACCCCAGGTGCCCCCCTCTATATGATACCTAACCCTAACCCTAACCCTAACCCTAACCCTAACCCTAACCCTAACCCTAACCCTAACCCTAACCCTAACCCTAACCCTAACCCTAACCCTAACCCTAACCCTAACCCTAACCCTAACCCTAACCCTAACCCTAACCCTAACCCTAACCCTAACCCTAACCCTAACCCTAACCCTAACCCTAACCCTAACCCTAACCCTAACCCTAACCCTAACCCTAACCTAACCCTAACCCTAACCCTAACCCTAACCCTAACCCTAACCCTAACCTAACCCTAACCCTAACCCTAACCCTAACCCTAACCCTAACCCTAACCCTAACCCTAACCCTAACCCTAACCCTAACCCTAACCCTAACCCTAACCCTAACCCTAACCCTAACCCTAACCCTAACCCTAACCCTAACCCTAACCCTAACCCTAACCCTAACCCTAACCCTAACCCTAACCCTAACCCTAACCCTAACCCTAACCCTAACCCTAACCCTAACCCTAACCCTAACCCTAACCCTAACCCTAACCCTAACCCTAACCCTAACCCTAACCCTAACCCTAACCCTAACCCTAACCCTAACCCTAACCCTAACCCTAACCCTAACCCTAACCCTAACCCTAACCCTAACCCTAACCCTAACCCTAACCCTAACCCTAACCCTAACCCTAACCCTAACCCTAACCCTAACCTAACCCTAACCCTAACCCTAACCCTAACCCTAACCCTAACCCTAACCCTAACCCTAACCCTAACCCTAACCCTAACCCTAACCCTAACCCTAACCCTAACCCTAACCCTAACCCTAACCCTAACCCTAACCCTAACCCTAACCTAAACCCTGACCCTAACCCTAACCCAAACACTAACCCAAACCAAAACCCCAAATGTGTTAAAATCGTTGTTTTGAAGGCCTTACTTTATCTTGGAACGGGTAAGTCTAGGGGGTTAACCGATTAGATTTTCGTATTAAGTTTTTTCACGAACTTCTCAAAAATCACAGTTTTGGAGGGGTGGGGGGTCAGGTTGTGGTTTTTGGTACTTTTCAAAGTCGATCTTTTCAAAGTCTCAACATGATCCTATGCTTCGATTGGCTTGAAATGAATAAATCGACCCCGTTAGGGGCAGTACTTTGCGAGAATTAAGCCTATGATGAAAACCGCAAGTCTTTATCTTTTGTAGTTTCGGAGTTGGGGTTAATGTCGGGATTAGGCTTCACTCTCACACAAACGTTTCTTCAGTGAGGTCGGAAAGTGCGGCCGTACACTTCATTGATACCAATAAGTTTTCATGCTCTAGATCGCCTTTTCATCTTTTCGGAACAGTTAACTTTAAGAAAATATCTCTATTCAAATCCATTCTACACCTATTTGAAGATTGAAGTCAAAGGCACTTTTCATACTCTGTACTTAGAAATATTTTTGGAAATTTCTGACGCATGCGCAGTCACAAAAAAGGGCAGACATGCGCAGAAGCGAAAAAGGGCACCTCACTAACCCTCGTCAAAGTCCACTACCATACGCAAACCCTGACCCTAACCCTAACTTAAATCCTGACCCTGACCCTAACCCTGACCCAAACCCTGACCCTAACCCTGACCCAAACCCTGACCCTAACCCTGACCCTAACCCTGACCCTAACCCTGACCCTAACCCTGACCCTAACCCTGACCCAAACCCTGACCCTAACCCTAACCCAAACACTAACCCAAACCAAAACCCCAAATGTGTTAAAATCGTTGTTTTGAAGGCCTTACTTTATCTTGGAACGGGTAAGTCTAGGGGGTTAACCGATTAGATTTTCGTATTAAGTTTTTTCACGAACTTCTCAAAAATCACAGTTTTGGAGGGGTGGGGGGTCAGGTTGTGGTTTTTGGTACTTTTCAAAGTCGATCTTTTCAAAGTCTCAACATGATCCTATGCTTCGATTGGCTTGAAATGAATAAATCGACCCCGTTAGGGGCAGTACTTTGCGAGAATTAAGCCTATGATGAAAACCGCAAGTCTTTATCTTTTGTAGTTTCGGAGTTGGGGTTAATGTCGGGATTAGGCTTCACTCTCACACAAACGTTTCTTCAGTGAGGTCGGAAAGTGCGGCCGTACACTTCATTGATACCAATAAGTTTTCATGCTCTAGATCGCCTTTTCATCTTTTCGGAACAGTTAACTTTAAGAAAATATCTCTATTCAAATCCATTCTACACCTATTTGAAGATTGAAGTCAAAGGCACTTTTCATACTCTGTACTTAGAAATATTTTTGGAAATTTCTGACGCATGCGCAGTCACAAAAAAGGGCAGACATGCGCAGAAGTGAAAAAGGGCACCTCACTAACCCTCGTCAAAGTCCACTACCCTAACCCTAACCCTAACCCTAACCCTAACCCTAACCCTAACCCTTAACTTTAAGAAAATATCTCTATTCAAATCCATTCTACACCTATTTGAAGATTGAAGTCAAAGGCACTTTTCATACTCTGTACTTAGAAATATTTTTGGAAATTTCTGACGCATGCGCAGTCACAAAAAAGGGCAGACATGCGCAGAAGTGAAAAAGGGCACCTCACTAACCCTCGTCAAAGTCCACTACCATACGCAAACCCTGACCCTAACCCTAACTTAAACCCTGACCCTGACCCTAACCCTGACCCAAACCCTGACCCTAACCCTGACCCAAACCCTGACCCTAACCCTGACCCTAACCCTGACCCAAACCCTGACCCTAACCCTGACCCTAACCCTGACCCAAACCCTGACCCTAACCCTAACCCAAACACTAACCCAAACCAAAACCCCAAATGTGTTAAAATCGTTGTTTTGAAGGCCTTACTTTATCTTGGAACGGGTAAGTCTAGGGGGTTAACCGATTAGATTTTCGTATTAAGTTTTTTCACGAACTTCTCAAAAATCACAGTTTTGGAGGGGTGGGGGGTCAGGTTGTGGTTTTTGGTACTTTTCAAAGTCGATCTTTTCAAAGTCTCAACATGATCCTATGCTTCGATTGGCTTGAAATGAATAAATCGACCCCGTTAGGGGCAGTACTTTGCGAGAATTAAGCCTATGATGAAAACCGCAAGTCTTTATCTTTTGTAGTTTCGGAGTTGGGGTTAATGTCGGGATTAGGCTTCACTCTCACACAAACGTTTCTTCAGTGAGGTCGGAAAGTGCGGCCGTACACTTCATTGATACCAATAAGTTTTCATGCTCTAGATCGCCTTTTCATCTTTTCGGAACAGTTAACTTTAAGAAAATATCTCTATTCAAATCCATTCTACACCTATTTGAAGATTGAAGTCAAAGGCACTTTTCATACTCTGTACTTAGAAATATTTTTGGAAATTTCTGACGCATGCGCAGTCACAAAAAAGGGCAGACATGCGCAGAAGTGAAAAAGGGCACCTCACTAACCCTCGTCAAAGTCCACTACCATACGCAAACCCTGACCCTAACCCTAACTTAAACCCTGACCCTGACCCTAACCCTGACCCAAACCCTGACCCTAACCCTGACCCAAACCCTGACCCTAACCCTGACCCTAACCCTGACCCTAACCCTGACCCTAACCCTGACCCAAACCCTGACCCTAACCCTAACCCAAACACTAACCCAAACCAAAACCCCAAATGTGTTAAAATCGTTGTTTTGAAGGCCTTACTTTATCTTGGAACGGGTAAGTCTAGGGGGTTAACCGATTAGATTTTCGTATTAAGTTTTTTCACGAACTTCTCAAAAATCACAGTTTTGGAGGGGTGGGGGGTCAGGTTGTGGTTTTTGGTACTTTTCAAAGTCGATCTTTTCAAAGTCTCAACATGATCCTATGCTTCGATTGGCTTGAAATGAATAAATCGACCCCGTTAGGGGCAGTACTTTGCGAGAATTAAGCCTATGATGAAAACCGCAAGTCTTTATCTTTTGTAGTTTCGGAGTTGGGGTTAATGTCGGGATTAGGCTTCACTCTCACACAAACGTTTCTTCAGTGAGGTCGGAAAGTGCGGCCGTACACTTCATTGATACCAATAAGTTTTCATGCTCTAGATCGCCTTTTCATCTTTTCGGAACAGTTAACTTTAAGAAAATATCTCTATTCAAATCCATTCTACACCTATTTGAAGATTGAAGTCAAAGGCACTTTTCATACTCTGTACTTAGAAATATTTTTGGAAATTTCTGACGCATGCGCAGTCACAAAAAAGGGCAGACATGCGCAGAAGTGAAAAAGGGCACCTCACTAACCCTCGTCAAAGTCCACTACCATACGCAAACCCTGACCCTAACCCTAACTTAAACCCTGACCCTGACCCTAACCCTGACCCAAACCCTGACCCTAACCCTGACCCAAACCCTGACCCTAACCCTGACCCTAATCCTGACCCAAACCCTGACCCTAACCCTGACCCTAACCCTGACCCAAACCCTGACCCTAACCCTAACCCAAACACTAACCCAAACCAAAACCCCAAATGTGTTAAAATCGTTGTTTTGAAGGCCTTACTTTATCTTGGAACGGGTAAGTCTAGGGGGTTAACCGATTAGATTTTCGTATTAAGTTTTTTCACGAACTTCTCAAATATCACAGTTTTGGAGGGGTGGGGGGGGGGGGGGGGGGGGGGGGTGGGGGTCAGGTTAGGGTTTTTGGTACTTTTCAAAGTCGATCTTTTCAAAATCTCAGTATGATCCTATGCTTCAATCGGCTTGAAAATAAAAAATCGACCCCTTTGAGGCAGTACTTTTTGACTAACAAGCCTATGGTGATAACCGCAAGTTTTTAATCTTTTGTAGTTTCGGATTTAGGGTCAATGTTGGGGTTAGGGTTCACTATTTTCAAAGTCAATCTTTTCCAAATCTCAACATGATCCAGTGCTCCGATAGGATTGAAATTAAAAAATCGACTCAAAGGGACAGTATTTTTGGACCGCATGTCTTTATTTTTTCTAGTTTCGGAGTTGGAGTTAATGTCGGGGTTAGGCTTCACTCTCACACAAACGCTTCTTCAGTGAGGTCGGAAAGTGCGGCTGTACACTTCAGTGATTTTAATAAGGTCCCGTCCTCTAGATCGTCTTTTTAACTTTTCGGAACAGTTAACTGTAAGAAACTATCTCTATTCGAATCCATTCTACACCTGTTTGAACATTGAAGTCAAAAGAACACTGTACTTAGCAATTTTTTTGGGGAAAAAAAGTTCTGCCTAACCCTAACCCCTATATATACACCAGCCATATCACAACCAAAATATATCATTCCATCTATGGCTATATCCCAAAATTGTCTATAGACCTAACCCAAACACTAACCCTAACCCTAGCCCTAACCCAAACAAAAACCTTAACCCTAAACTATCTCTATTCGAAACCTTTCTACACCTGTTTGAACAATGAAGTCAAAGGCACACTGTACTTTGCAATAATTGCTGAAGGTAAAACCATGGCATCAGGGCCAGTCGATCTTGGATTAAATCCAGAAATTAACTGTATGCTCACAAACTATGTAGAAATGTGTAAAAGGATTCCGCAATTACCACATGAATGGAAGAGAATCATTTTCGTATCGTATCCAAAGGCAGATAAAACCGTGTTAGAGATGACCTCTAGTAATGTGAACACAGCGATAAAACGTATATGGAGCCTAGGGCATATAGAAAAGCCTATTTCAGCGACCAAAATAAGAAAAAGTACATCGACACATGTACGTGCTGCCGCTCCTGAGTCGCGAGAAGAGATAGCCAGGCACATGTCCCATGAGCCGTCGACGGCTGATAAGTATTACCAGCTCTATGATTAGCGAGAAAGAGCATAACCCGTTTGTCAATTGATTGCTAGAGTGATGGAGGATCCAAATGAAAAAAGCATCTACTGGCTAAAAACTATTGCTAGAGTGATGGAGGATCCGTTGCTAAGTGTAAAAAAAAGCATCCACTAGCCAAAAACAAGAGAAGAAAAACATTCTCCACCTGAAATGAAGATTTGGACAACACTATAGATTACTACTCCAATGAAGAAATAGTCGGACCACCCTCCCCGTTATTAAGCAACGAGTTAGTCGATTCTCCAGAAGAGTCTGACACAGGGATTACAGAGACACCAGAAGACAAAATAGCGAGCAGTGTCGAATCGTCAATAAGAAGTAAATATAAACACTATATAAGTAAAGTTCATGATAGTGAATCGGCTGGTGAGTCTCTACAACAACATCGTCGAAGATCTTTCACTGAAGATGAAGCGTCAACACTCATTAGACTCTGTGAAACAAATCTTAACTCCAGAAAGATAACAAGAGCATCCATTATGGACACACTGCACTCTACAGTACAAGGACGTATACTACTCCTTAGACTTAAAGATAAGTTCGCGGGAAAAGACTACTGGAAAATGATCACAGACAGGATCCACACCGAAAGAAAAAAATAAAGAAAGAAAGAAAACTGGATATGATTCACGAATTATCTATGTGTTAAATCTGACTCGAAATTCAGGAATAATCTGTATTTTGTAGTATCTTTATTTAGAATTTAACTGCCGTAACGCAGCATCCATTGAGTCAACTGTTTATTTAGTCCTGATGTTAGGACAGTCAAGAATTGAGTGCGAATCTGACTTGAAATTCAGGAAGAATCTGTATTTTGTAGTATCTTTATTTAGAATTTAACTGCCGTAACGCAGCATCCATTTAGTCAACTGTTTATTTAGTGTTGATGTAAGGACAGTCAAGAATTTAGTGCGAATCTGACTTGAAATTCAGGAAGAATCTGTATTTTGTAGTATCTTTATTTAGAATTTAACTGCTGTAATGCAGTATCCATTTAGTCAACTGTTTATTAAGTCTTGATGTTAGGACAGTCAAGAAACGCCAGATCGTTCATAATTGTTTATTCTGTTTTTAATCTTTACATTATGGCACATTTATTTGAACATCCTTATGGTTTTGTTTGTTTCCTTTCAAAGGAATAGGTCCGGTAAGGGCCGATTTTGGCCTCAAACTTCAGGTTCATCTGATGGAAGATTTTGGACACTTTTTAAACACTTAAGTGTCTACTTCAGTCGATTCAATTAGTTTTTGTGAAAGATTTGAACAGATTAAGTGATTAAAAACGCTCAAATTCAAGTTAAAATATGAAAAATCTATTAAATATGCCATAACATATCACTTTTCAGATGGTTTTTGTCAAAAATGAAAGTGGCCGCATTTGTGTTCATTCTCAACCTTTATATATGTTATGTATTATCATCAAATACAACTTACATTCAAATATTAAAAATGAACACAAATGCGGCCACTTCCATTTAAGACGGAAAACGTCTACAATTTAACTCAAATGCTAAAATTGTGAAGATTTCAGTAATTTAGCATGACTTAATGACGATAGTACCCGATACATGTGCATAGTATTGTCAAAAACAGCCCATATTTATGTAACAGTAGTATTCTACTTTCCATTAAATAGATATAAGTTTACATTCGAACAATTATGTAAAACTGCAATATTTTGGGGCCAAAAAGGGGTCTTACTGGACCTACTCCTTTTGAGTTTACTGATGCTTTATTACTTTGTCAAAATCAAGATTTTCCGTTGCTTGGTGCCAATTATATCGCTGTCTTTTCAGTTCATGATGTTTTAAGAAGCTTTCAATTATGAAAAGTGTGTTTATGTAACCAAAAACATACAACTACAAAGTTAAAAGAGATTTGAAAGTATGTTATTTAACTTTTGGTTTTTTTTTCTGATAGCAGAATAACACTGTGGTCTTGTAAAATGTTGTATTCTTACAATAAATATATGCCTTTAATGCAAACTTTTTTTCATTTGCCATGTCAGAACAATATTATAGAACTATGCCCAAACAAGAATAGATTGATAAATTACATTATTATACAATCATCAACCAAAAAAGTGCCAATTGTGACTATACAGAACACGTTGATGTATACTCATTTGTACACACATATTAAAACACGTACAAATGTGCACACAAATACAAAAAGGTGTGCCAATATGTAAAAATATTAACATATATATACATAAGTGTACCCTCTTACACAATGGTATGCACACATAAATACATGTGTAAACACATACACAAAAAGGATACACACATACATACATTTGTATACATATACACAAACATGTACATACATACAAATGGGTAAACATAAACAAAAGGATATACATGCATATACACACAAATGTATACACATACAAAACATAAGCACATGTGTATACACATAACAAATGTATCCACACATTCACACTTGTGTACGCACATACACAAAGGTACACAAACAAATATGTATGCACATACAGAAACATATACAAATGTGCGTACACATATTCGTATGAGTGTTTTTATGAAGGTATCCATTCGCATATGTGTATTTTAGAATTTCTTCCTTTATTTTGCGGAGATCTTATCTAAACTATCATCAGAGGTCTGAGAATATAATATATCAATTTGATAATAGCAAATATCCCAAAATGGAAAAAAAAAACATAACATGCAAAATCATACCAAAATAGTAGCCAATTACCGCAGTAGCCAAATTAACGCAAAAAAGGTAGCCATTGACAGAAAATTCTTTGTCAATGATTGATTGACTTCTTTGAAAACAAATTGCTTTAGCGAAGTTCCAGACCCTGTTTTGGTATTGTTTTCACATGTCCTCAAAAATGAAAAGCAATGACTGATACGATACGTATTATAACGTAAAAGTACACTGGGTGAAAATGATATGTATAAGTCTAATGTCCAATAAACAAAAACCGAATCGACCAGGTGGGTTCATTTTCGGTTCAGCCATGCCCCCCTCCCCCACACACACACACCAGCCCCCTTTCGTTACCGAATACCTTCCTCCTTCCTTTTTCTAAAATACACCTTTATCCTTCCTCTTGTTTCAACATACCTTCCTCCTTCCTCTAATCACAACATCTTCCTTCTTCCGCCTCTCGCCGCACACCTTCCTCCTTCCTCTTGGAACCATACACACACACACATACCTTCCTCCTTCCTTTTGTTACCGAATACCTCCCTCCTTCCTTTCCCTAAAACACACCTTCATCCTTCCTTTTTCTAAAACACACCTTCCTCCTTCCTTTTTCTTTTAAAACGCACCTTCCTCCGTCCTTTTTCCTTCTTCCTCTTGTTACCACATACCTTCCTCCTTCCTCTTATCACAACACATCTTCCTCCTTCCGCTTCTCTCTGCAGACCTTCCTCCTTCCTCTTGGTGCCACACACCTTTATCCTTCCTCTTGATAGGATACCTTCCTCCTTTCTTTCCTTTGCGCAGAAAAGGAAGGAGGAAGAATGTCAAACGTCATGAGTGGAAGGAGGAAGGTAAATCATTGAAAAGGATAGAAAGTAGGAGGAGGATCAATCGGTACAAAGTCTTATTGATATCAGGTCAGTGAATTTTTATTACTCTTATGACTTCCATTGTTTTCATTGAACATTTTTATAATGAATTATTTGAATTAATGTGTTATTTATTTGGGGAAACACAAATAATTTGCAATAAAACAGGTTTTCATTGTGATGTATACATTTTCATATCCTTATACGTATAATTGGACTGTATTCTTTTTTTTTTTAATAAAACGAGTTGTTGACTATGAATAATCACATAGTCATTGCCTTTTTGTTAAAAGAAATTATCAACATAAGAAATTTACCTAATGCACATCAGCAATGCCTATGCAGATGAATGTATGAAAATCAGAATTTCTACTATTATTTTTTTCTTTCGAAAAAATGATTAGTTTTTAAATCTTGCGAATTTGCCTCTGGCAAAATTTGATGATTTTACATAAAGCAATTTTTAGATCTGATATGCATCAACTTTCTGTTTGTCGATATTTTTAAATTCAACCACTTTACGACAAGGACAGTTTTTCGTAAATATTTTCTTGCTTCCCATGAAAGCTAATGATTTTATATTTGGTTTGGGGTTTTATGATCTTGAGTTGTAACGTGTACGCAAGTTTTAGAATTGACCTACTGCAACTTCCTGTTTTTAGATAGTTGAAAATTTATCTACTTATTGTACATGAAAGGAAATTATTTGTCAATGATTTAATGACTTCTTTGAAAACAAATTGCTTTAGAACAACTGTATTCAGTGGCGCAGGTCCAGACTCTGTTTTGGTATTGTTTTCATATCTCCTCAAAAATGAATAGCAATGACTGATCCAATACATATTATAACGAAAATGTACACTGACTGCAAATGAAAGGTAAAGGTCTAAGGTCCAAAAGGCCAAAAAGGCCCAGATGGATTAACTCTCAGTTAGTCTTTATCCTAGGTCCAAACTTATGTCTAAACAGTCCATCATGCCTTCCCCATATGTACAAAATCTATAAAAATTACCCTCGGCAAGACTTTTTTACACACTTTTTTATACCTTAGTTTGGACATATCTTAAAAAAAAAACCGATTGTTAACCCACCTTGGCCTGTTGACACAAAACGTAATTTTAAACAGTCACATGCCTACCCCTCTATCTTTCAAAGTCTTTTAAAAATGCCTCACGACAACACTTTTTTAAGATTTTACATATTTTACATGAAGTATTTTTTAGATCTGATATGCATCAACTTCCTGTTAGCCGATATTTTAAAATTCAACCACTGTATCCACAAGGAAAGTTTTACGTAAATATTTTCTTGGTTCCCTTGAAAACGAAAGATTTTATATTTGGTTTGGGGTTTGGTGATTTTGATTTGTAGGACATGAAAGAAAATTCTTTGTCAATGTTTTATTGACTTCTCTGAAAGGACATTGTTTATGAATTGCTTTAGAACAACTTATGCAGTGATGCACGTCCATACCCTGTTTTGGTATTGTTGTCACATGTTCTCAAAAATAAATACACTACCGGGATTTTACATAGCGTTTACATGTACTTTTAATGCCACTAAATATACAGTACTGGTAAAAATATCATCAATCAGTACATGTCTTACCTACAGCTTTTCAGTACAAATATTTATGTGCATATTTTCAGTAATGTTTCTTAAAGGTGTGTTAATAGGCAGGCTTTTTTATCATTTTGATTAGGTAATTGAGTAATGATACAATACTAGTATGATTGACAACTGTCATGATCACCAAACAATCAGAGACAAGGTGGGGCCTTAATTACAATGCCCCACCTCCTTAAATGTCAATCATATTGACCACATTACTAATCAACCTCAGTCTTACATAATTATACAGACCCTTCAATAAACATCTAAATACACAAATATTTGACCTCATAATTGAATACACAAATGCATATATTAGATATGTTTGATATATAGAGATGATAGATTTATTCATTGCCTGTTACAGTGTATTACTTTTGATCTACAATACAAAAGTGATTCTGTAAATTTTGTCTGAAAGACAAACGATTAATTAAGGATTAACAAGATTTTTTTTTTTTTTAAATGAAATCTAAATATAAATATATAAAAGGTATTCAAGTAAGGTCTATAATTCACTTGATAAATCTGCAATAATCATCTGTAATTAATCAACAATTTAGGTTAGTTTGTTTAGTTTTGTTTATAAGTGATTGGCTTGAAACAGTTATTTAATTTATAAAACCTTTAAAAAGAACAAACCTTTTTTTCTTTAGTTTATTCTCAATCAAATGTCTGTTAATAATATTAGTCATTTGAATATAAGAAGTGTATACTATATATATTTTTGCAATCACGAAAGAATCCACATTTCAACAAATAAGTTTTTTAATTTGTTTATGTTGAAAAAGTACATTTTCAATGCTCTTTGCTGAAAGATATTTAAAAATTATAAATTGATTAAAATACACTCTACAACTTGTAATCTTCGATGTCATATTAATTATGATAATTGTTTTCAAAATCAATTAGCAATTCTCAGAGGAGAAAAATAGTATACCTATGTTTCAATTTACAAAATGCCCCAAAACAACCTTTTTAGATTATTTTTTAACACAATAAAGTTCTTAGCTTCAAGTCTATCTGTCGGTCCTATGTCTTACCAGGATAATTGGTAAACTCAATATTAGAAGAATCTTTGATTCACATTTTGTTTTGAACATGTTACCGGGAACATTATTTGGTTAATATATAAACTGCAGTTTAAACGAAATTCAATTTGATTCACACTTAGTTCATTTTATCTTCTGTAAAAGTGCTTTTCCTCTAAAGACCTGCAGTTAATGCAATTGTCAGCAATAGTGCTTTATTAGTGTTCTATTTTGTCCACACCATACCTAAACATAGTTAGAAATTATTCAAACTACTCTTCTAAACTTTTCATGAGTGATTTCCATCACTTTGATTAAAATTCTTCTGAGGTGTAGATTATGATGACGATAAGGACGCTGACAGAAGTTTGACAACTATACTTCTTGTTTTTGATTTTGACAAACATATTCCAGGACATATGAATCAATGAAATAAAACAGGCATAGCACACAAATGCTGTATTGTCATTTTAATATTTTGCTGACGAAAACTTCAAAATCTACACATTGTGATGAAAACTACGAACTGAGAACTGTCAACAGATCAAGGAAACTGAAAATTTTAGATAAAGAATTACGACTTAAAACAAGGAAGTTTACATTGCATGGTGATCATGAAGTTGAATATGGTGTTCAAACGAAAGGCATTTTTAGTTTACTACACTGCTACAGGGAACCCTGTGAGGGAAAGGGTTCTTTTATTGTTATGGTGAGTTTATGGTCACGTTCAGATTTGTTATGTTTTGATGGGACAAATATTTGATATTTGGGGGAGGGGCGGGGGGTATTTTCTGACGGATAAAACTATTCATTTTGATCTGTAACTACGCATGCTACATATTTACTGCAGCAAAGTTGATTTCGAAAATAATACATATTGTCTGGGTTTTTTAAGTCGAAATTGACAAAAAAAAAAACAAAAAAAAAACAAAATACTCATGAAAATCTGAGACACTAACCCAATTATACATTGGACATTGTTCACGCAGTCAATTTATAGTTATTCTGATATAATACAACATGTATTTTTGTTTCTAATGTAGATTCTACAAATTTGGTCAATAAATGGACATCATATTTTATAAGGTAACGTATCAGAACACAGCATTTCTTTTGTTGATTTCCAAAAGTAATCTTTAATGGAAAGCTATCAAATGTATCTAAGATTTTTATATTAGCAATGGCTTGTCATTTTATCTTTTCAACACTTTTTGCACAGGATAAAGTTGTACCGGCTTCAAATATTGAAATGTTTCGTTAAAGTGATTCGATGACATCAGGCACTGAAAGCATATGCAAAATTTAAAAACTGCTACATAAATATAAATGAAAATGACAAGTGGTACCACTACCACGGCGGGTTATTTGTGTAGAACTTGACAATATTTCATTCCCAATCCCCTCAGCATGTATTCAGCAATACTGCAGAAATAAGTGTGTCCTTATGACAATATCAAATAGAATGTTAAAGCAAAAGCAGTAATTTAAGCTAGGATCTATCAAGAAAATTGGATACTGCGAGTAAATTATTTTCTGTTAGATGAAATTAAGTAAACACTTTATTCATTTTAACCATTCCCAATCATTGATGATCTGACAACAAAGATTGATACTTTTTTGTAGGTAAAAGAGGTACAGGACCTGATTGAAGAGGCAACTAAATTGTGGGGTATGTATTTGTCTAAAAAAATCACGTCAGTTTGCATTTGATAACACCGTTACTCTTGAATCAATGTAAATACATATGTACCCATTCGTCTATTCAAGTGTTTTTGTTTTCATCCTTGTCAAAATATTTTGTCCATTCAATTGCTTGATTTTCCTATTCACCTACATAGTCTCACATTGTTATTTATAAAAAATTGTGTGAAATGTTTTTCATTTGAGTAGGTTGCATGAGACTAAGCTGCTCAAAATTATTTCAGTGGGTACAATTTTGCATAATGGACAAGTAATTGCTAAAATCTTTGATACAAGTTCCTGAAACAATACCGTATGCAGCAATGAATGACTCATTTTACTTAAACATATACGATGATTTACTTTATATAAATTGACATGATTGACGTATAATATTTATAAGAATTATAAATTTTTTTTTTTATTTTTTACCATAGAACAATGGAAGGCTTCGTATGTGCATATGATAGGATACAAGGTTGGTTGCAATATTTACTATTGAAGTATAGATTACCAGGTTTTCTACACATTGACATCGTGAAATATATACCATGAACCCCAATGTGAACCTTAAAGGATGGTGAGTGTAGTGAGTGGGCTAAGAAGTTCATACTTTGTCGAGTGGCTGGTATTTTAGACAGAAAATGCGATCATCTGGTCACCACACTATATGTAGGGTATCTTTCCCGTCCATTGAGCAGTATTTACGCTCAACGAAAGTAAAGCTTGATAATTTCTCCTCACAATTTGTGACGTCACTGATAACCTCTCCACAGACATAGCGACGTCGCTGATAAGTTCTCCTCAGGTTTCAAATCAGTGATATGAGAATTTCAGGGTGATATGCAATAAGCGAAGGAAGATAACACTGTTTATAATATTAATTACTCTATGTGATAAGATTTCATTGATACTGTTATGATAGGCAGGTCTTAGTTTTATTTTACTTTGAAAATACAGTATAAATTATTCCCATTAAAATACCTTAAACTACATAATTGTTGTCAGTCGTTTATTTAGCACCCTTTTTCATAAGTTTGTCTATACATGTGTCATTTTATAGGTAATTCAATTAATATTATCGGATTTTTTTCTTTAGATGGAAGAGGTGTATCAACTGATAATAGGACAGCAAAAAGAAGGTATTTATTTTACGCCTTACCTTAGCAATTGTGCTTGTTTGTATTATTTCAAGTTTGAGTTTTTATACGACCGCCAAAAAATTGCGGTCGCATATTTCTATGACGTCATCAATATTCGTCGTCGAAAGACATTTGGTTCCCGGACAATAACTTCAGTTTAAGTGTATGGATCTCTATGAAATTTAAACAAAAGGTTCAATACCACAAAAAGGAAGGTTGGGATTTTTTTGGATGAATGTCCCAACTATTTAGGAATAAGGGGCCAATAATGGGCATGAAACAAGCATTCTTCTAGACCTAGGACTATAACTTGTGTATAAGTATTTAGATTGCTCTGAAATTGTACTGCAATGTTCAATACTACAAGTAGAAGGTTTTGATTTTTTGGGGGGATAATTGCCCAAACTGATCAGGAATTAGGGGCCAAAACAAGCATTTTACTAGTTTTCAAACAATAACTTGTGTGCTAAGTGTATGGATGTCTCTTAAATTGTACCACATTGTACAAAAAGAGCAATCTTCAAGTATTTTTTCGGGGGGGAGGGGGGGGGGGGGCCGGGGGGCGGGGAGGGGGGGAGGTTTGTTTTTCATCAAGATTTAATAATTATCAAATTATCAATTTAAAAAAAAAAGGGAGCCACAATTTATTTTATAATTTTTTGTAATAACTATATAGTCTGAAAACAGATTTACTAGGTATTGCGCAACACCACAGTGTATTGCACAACAGCTTCAATTGAATATAAATTCAAATCATATAATAAATTCCAAGTTATTTACTACATTTATGCTGTGTCAAATACCTATAATGTGTCAAATATTTAATTACAATCCGAATTCAGACCTGTATCGAGCTTGAATATTGTGTCAATTTTTGTCCCAACTGTTCAGGAGGAACTCTGCAGTCTTATTCAGATGCGCTCGGCGAAGCACATTTACTGAATTTCCATTTGTTGATGACTTTCCTATTTGAATTATAATTGTTTTTTTTTTTTTACTTTGTATATTACGATTTGTACACTTGATTTGTGTTGTATTTCATCGTTTATATTTTCAGTGCCAATGGAAACGTCACAGGAAGTAAGTTTTATATCTTTATAATCAAAGAGGTGACTTAAACTTAATACAAACCTAATACTTCTACATTGTATCTTGATATATTGAAACTATGCATCAGGAATGAAAATGTTTCACATCCTGATATGACTTTCTTTTCTTTAATAACTTTCTATTCGAAATGGTGAAAAATAGAATTACAGAGGGTTGTTTCATTGGCACTCATACCACATCTTCTTATATATATGTTGAAATGTTGAGTAAAATATATCAAATTCTGAACATACACTGACATTTCTTATTCATTTTGTAATTTACTCTTTCAGAAAAAAAAGCAAAGAATTGATACGGTATCCTAGCGCTATTGTATGTTTTGGGAATATTGCAATTTTGAAAGTACAAATGATCCATTAAAAGGTTAACAGTTATCATATACCTGATGAAATAAATGTGTCATGGTTTTAAATATGTAATATATGTCATAAAATGTAAAATGAATGTAATTGCAAAAACAAAACATTCATCACTCACATCATCAATGTGGACATAAAAGTTGTTAACATCATATATAAATACATGCATAATCAAGAAATACTTAAGTTATAAAAACAAAAACAAAATGACAAACATTATCGATGAAAACAAAGTGTTTCACGTCTTCATTTTTCAGCTGTTGAAAGAAATAGAAATGATTTCACCATTACATGCAAGTATGCTGAATGAAGGTAGGAAAGATATGATACAATATTTTTTTTCTGCATATAGACATTCCACATTTATTGAAAACATTTTTATAATATTTATGATAAAGAAATGTAAATAAAAGCAACAGTAGTATACCGATGTTCAATGGTCATAATTCGATTTAGCGAAAACAAATCCGGGTAAACAATTAAAAACGATGGAAACACCTAACCTAACCCAAGATGAAATCAATGGACCAACAGCAACACTGAACTACAACATATGCAAACGGCAACATACATAGAAGCGGACTGTCTGATAACAACAGTCATACTCCTGACTTGGTACAAGACATTTTGGAGAAAAATTGTGGGTTCAACCGGTTGTAAAGCATGTCAAACCTCCTGCTTGTATATACGACTGTTCTCTTCTCTTTGTCTTCAGTTATATTCTGTTTTGTTTATATATGATAAAAAAAATATGGAAAAATAAAGTATACTACGCTAGTTTCATAGTTTTTTGAAGTTGTATATATAAGTCAGAAAATTAAACCCAACAGTGTTAGAATAAAATTTTAATGTAAAAAATTGCTGTTCTTCAACGGGATTTGAACTGACACCATTGATACACCACGTACTCCATTGGTAAGCATCATGATTAGCGCCCTAGACCACTAGACCACATCAGCTATATAAAAATATAACTTTTATAGACGTAGTGTTACCTTGTCACCGAAGGCGAATCTAGAGAGAGACATAAGAAATATGTTTTAAGCATGTGACGATGTTATATTAGTGTTTATTAACAATTTATTTTTATTTGTCAGCAATTTAACTCATCAATTTTTATTTAAAAGTTCTATTTAATTTTAAATAGATATACGCAACATATCGCTAGTCGTCAAACTAGCTTCATCGGCCGTGTGCATCTATCCACGTGGAATCGGATGCTGGAACTATTTTTAAAGTATTAATTAGCATGTTTAAGTTGTATTCGTAGAAATTCGTATAATTTTAATTTACTGACTGATTTAGTTTATTATAAAACTTAGCCACGCCTAGATAGATTGAATGTTGACAAAACAAATGTGATGTTTAAGTCATAGACACGACTTACAACTTTTGTTATGACCATGCGCCTACCATGCATTGCCAGAGGTGCTAACTACTACACGCGGTCAAGGTATTTAATTATTTTGACTTTACATTTGTTGGGTGATCAGGTGGCTAACATGTAAAGACAGGGATGCTATATATATATATATATATATAAGTACGTCTGAACCAGTGACAACTCTACAACAGATTTATCCATCGGATCACCAGAAGTTATGGTGATACATGGCTGTGTACATTCTGTATATACAACTTGTATATACAGAATGTACACAGCCATGTATCACCATCACTGCTAGTGATCCGATGGATAAATATGTTGTAGAGTTGTCACTGGTTCAGACGTACTTATAAATATATTTATTTCTGTGACTGTATCTTGCATTAATTTGTAGGATCCTTTACAATAGATATTTCAGCTGATCTGTAACAATTCCATCTTCATGCCTTATATATCATGTACTGTATTACGACCATAAATTAAAACTGACGAGGAAAGGTAACACCCGGCCACCGAAAGCTTTATTTTTGTGAAGCCTAGGTGGTCGTGTGGTCTAGCGCGTCGGATACAGTGCAGGCGATTTGGTGTCACGATATCTCAGTCGCATGAGTTCGAATCCCGGCGAGGGAAGAACAACAATTTGCGAAAGCAAATTTACAGATCTAACATTGTTGAGTTGTTTATATATATATACGTATTTTGTTGCCTTGAGTTGTTTCGCACATTTAGGTTGGGTTGTTGTTTCTTTGAAACATTAAATTTAAAATATATATAATCACCAGAAAGCAACGATATCCCTAAAATCAATTGAACTTTTTTTTAGAACCGGAAATTGATCAGATCAGAAGGATACATGGACATGTAAGTAGAACAGTCTTCTTGGTCAAATCTATATAGCAAATATTCATTTAATACTGTTATTCCACAAAACAGTACTTCGTTTACTTCATTTTGAACTCTGTAGTTTACCATTTTGAGCAATTATATATCTTACAAGGTGAAATAAATGAATAGGCAAACAGTAGCCATGAACTAAAAGTAATAATTAATCTTTCTTATCTTGATACATACCCGGTTAACAATTTCGCACACATATAAAGTTATGCATACTTTACATTCTTAGGTTAAAGACATGATATCAACGTTAGTCGTAAAAATGATTGATAACATGTTGGAAGAAGAACATGAGCAAGAAGTAGAAGAACAGAGTAGAGGAGAGGTAAACATAATACTTGTGTATGTTTCTGATTGATTTATTGATGGTTTCTTAACGTCACATTAGCACAAGAAGGCTATATCGGGGCGATATATATGGCTACCGCTTGCATGTATCCATAGCATTATAGTTATACGTCTAAATGTTTCTATTCGTGTTTTTGCATTGCCCGTCACGATTTTTTATCAAATACATTGTTTACAATTGTACCGGCAGTAAAACTGTATAAATCGCTTACAATTGAACCATCCTCGTTTGGATTTTAAGCCTAGTACCTTTTGTTAGCTATTATTCGTGTGTGTCCTATCTGTTCTCCCATTTATTTGTACTGTGGTCCTGTCATGTGATGTTGTCGTTTTGGTGTTGTGTTTGACTTTGCCCTTAAAGCGGGAGGTTTGGCATGCCACAAAACCAGGTTCAACCCACCATTTTTTTCTTAAAATGTCCTGTACCAAGTCAGGAAAATGGCCATTGTTTTATTATAGTTTATTCTGTGTGTGTTACATTTTTAATGTTGCGTTTTTGTTATGTCGTTGTTCTCCTCTTATATTTGATGCGTTTCACTCAGTTTTAGTTTGTAACCCGGATTAGTTTTTATCTCTATCGATTTATGAGTTTCGAACAGCGGTATACTACTGTTGCCTTTATTTGGAAATCTCTACTCGAGAATAATAATGTATGGGACTTTTTAATTATGTATGCAAGATGTTAATCTACACAACTAGGTACACTTACTGTGTTCATTCTCAAAGGACAAAGTATTGTCCGTGTATGTTGAGATAAATCTTTTAAACAACCTCTTATAAAGTGTTTCCACGTCATCTGTTTTATCGTTGCGAACAAACGCCTACATAACAAAAATTATTCATTTTTTTCAGGATTTTCAGACACCAGATAAAACGGATGAAAATGAGCTCATTAATACAGGTAAATTTATTATTACTACAGTAAAACTTCTATTTCAGTAAAATTGTTCATTTCAATATTTCATCCTGGGCTAATATATTTGAGACAAACAAATTATGGTACTGATAACTAAAAGTCCATTTTGCCACATTAACTAGAAATTTGCGAGATTATGCTTATATTGAGATAACACATCTGTTCATTGCCATCTTAAATTGTACTTGCTCAGATTCAAAAGTTAGACTGAGTCTAATAGATCATCCTGTCACATCCAAAACGAGTTTCTAGTATTCAAATGTTTCTTTTGAAATGGTGTATGCTCCATCAAAATTGCACTTTAATATTATAACAACAGTCGGTATTTAGCAACGCTTTGCTAACATTATTTCACATGAGATAATTCACCAGACATCTCATTAACTACACAAGTTGTATTCTAGTGAATACTTAATGTATCTCTATGTTCTGCAATAAAAATACAAGTGTTTTGTTCCCACTGCTTAAATTGGTCATAAATATTATGAAAAGGACAGTTAGTTTGGCCTTATATCGATAATAGCTTAAATGTTTCCCTTGTAGAGTCAATTTTATATCAGTGTTCCGTGGAAAACACTGACAATTTCATGTCGGAATGGCAAAAAGCGAATCAGGAGGTGTCGCACTTACTGCATAGAAACACCGAAATAGTTGTAAGAGCTACACAACTGCCCCAGTGCGACATTCCTTCCATAAATTTCCAGCCAGATATCGATGGAATAGTAGTTGAGTTGACAAGCTTTGTAGGAATAACATTTCCGTTGACCCATATCTCAATACTACGAAATGATTTAAATAGTTTGGAAAGCATATATCCAAAGTTAAAGAAACATTTAGATCTTCGTCAGTATTCTCCACAAATACTGAGTGTCTTAGAAAAGTGTAAAGGCACGGAAATATCGACTGAAGGTCCGTGGCATATATGGCTTGGTGTTGTGCCGCTACCCGGCACAGTATTTCAACAGATACGATTTTTAAATATGACAAAAGTGACTTACGATTATATCAAATCAGTCGGAACAACTCTGAAATGTAAAGCAGCTGGTGCTGCACTGGTTGGTAGGGCACGAAACACCTTGATGAAGGTTGATTTGAACAGTGTAAAGCATTGGACAGTTATGCCGGATGAATGTATGGATGTTCTGAAGTTGCTACAGGTTGCAGTTGACGAGGTTACATTACCAGATGGTCTCTTTCCTATAATATTTGCATTCAGATTTGGTGAACGAACAAAACATGATATTTCTCTTACCGGTTTCAGTATGATAAGAAAGACGACAGTCCATGTTGGTGTAACAATTTCAAGTAATGATTTGCAGTTATTGTGAGCCAGACATGGACTTCAGCAAGTCACGGGAGACAGAGGTACATTGTATTCCTGCTGCTCATTTTCAGACATCGTGAATTTCCAGTCTAATACTGACGGGAGAAACATTGACGTTTCGGCTGATGTGCTTAACGTATGCACGATCCCCAATCAGGTTCAGTTTGTTCAGTTTTATGGGGATATTCCACATCGTCGTCCACACCTCAATGTTTACCATCCTGTGTCCGGAATAATTGTATGTGGAGATGTAATCAATAAAGCAACACGTGAGGCTATCAACAGAGCTATTGAACCGTACATCTTCTCCTTCGACCAAAATATTAATCTCCTTCGAGATCTTCGATGTAGGATGGAGCTTGTAGTTGAAGTGCCTCCAGTACCCCATGTTATAGCTCCACATATGTACGTTTGGTTTCCAAATATAGAAAGACTTTTACAAAAATACGATTTATTGGTACCATATGTAAATGCTGACGACTCGCTATTGTCTGCTTTGAGATCAGTGGGCACACAAATGATAGAAAGACTTCGTAATTTGTATGATGAATATCGACTCACAGGAGACAGTACTGCTACATGGGAAGCATATTCTTTAGGTGTGTATAATATCATCATTATTTGTGTACTATCTGATGTGAAAGACACCAATGTCTTCAAAGATATGTAACTTGATTATGTTATGAAATGCGTTTAAGATAATATGTATAACTGTATTGGCATATAATACAATAGATTCATTCGGATCTGCGAAATGTTAGTATGTATGACTCAAGACCTGGATTCATCTATCAAAAATATAATCGAATGGCAAGTGTAGGTACCATTTATTCTATTATTATTTTTCAGTTTTTATTCCATGCACAAAATATGTAGTTGAATTTACACCTGTGTAAATCATTTTTGTTTTTGTAATGAAAAAAAAAACACAATAGTATATGTGCAAATTAAGATATACAAACAGAACTCTATCTTCATTAAAACGGTCTAACAAGACACAATCCAATTAATAAGAATTGTTTTCATCGATCGATGACAGAATTCATAATGGATACTCATCTTTGTTTGTCCTAAATGGAGCACCCTATGATTTATACTATTTCTACAGATCATGTCTGATGTTGTATACAGGTAAGAAGACAAGTTATATGAGAAAAACCTCAGGGATGTTTCACACTAAAATCAAAATGACGCATTTTTCGATTGAAGTTGTGTATATCATGAAAAAAGTCTTGCAGAATAGCAATAGTGTACGAGGTCAACACTTGAGAAATGCTGCTTCATTGAGTGTCAATCAATGTATGGAAATGTCTGTAGTGCTGAGTGCAAAATGTATATGTTTATATTTCTCTTCAGAGTTATGTCTTGAAAAGATGTTATGGGGAAGACCTGCATCACCTGTATCGAACAAATTGGCAGTGGAAATAGGTCCAGGTGCAGTAAGTCTTATGAACTGCAGAACAGGCCAATTTGGATTTCTTGCGTTGGAGCCTTGGATTTACAGAGCCAGGCCACCACCACTTAAAATTTGGTTCAAGTCCAGTACAGCAATTTCGAAGGTAGAAACTTTCTACGGTTTTCACAATTTTCTTGACAGTACGTGTGAATTGCTGGGAAAACAGTTTATAAAAAGGTTTTTTGAAGATTCGTTCATCAGTCAGAGTGTACTTCCTGGTAGCTGTGTTGACTTTTTCCAACATCTACAAGGTCAACCTAATTCACCCTACAAAGGAGTTAGCATAGGAAAAATGTCCCGGGAAGATGTTGCCATGAGTCTTATGGCAATGGCTTCTCCACGAGCTTCCAAAGTGTGTTCGCGGATGATAGAGTTTCTTACCCTAGCAGACCTACAGTTACAAGATGTCCTACTATCAGGTATTAATAAATTCATTATTTATTGCACTTTGCTGTACACAATTGGTTTGAAGACATAGCTCTCTCTATAAATTCGGGCACTATATTATTCATTTAAATGGCCAACACTAACACCGGATAAGTTGCCAATAGACATAAAAGAAACATTAGACATTTTCAAACAAATTTTTCCATCTTTATGGGAAGCAATGTGTAAATGGTATGTCTTGATACCGTGTGCCACTAAAAGTTTCAGAATCTAAATATATACAATTAAATTTAAACAAAAAGGCAGCTAGGGACATACATTATTGTATGATATGGTAGGCGCAGGGCGAATTTCATCATCGATACTTGTGTACTTATAGACATTTGTGTGTCGGTAATACTTGAACATTCTTTGATAGTCTGTTTGCTGGACTTTGAAATATTGTTTACCTTAAACATTTGAATACATTGCCATGAACAAAATCGAATTAACGAAATTATAGAAAGGTCGTTATTTTTCTGCTAAATTTACTTTATATTATCTCAAATTTCACTCTACCACTTGTGCATTGACATTATTTAAACCTATATCATTTAATTTCAAGGTATCATTGAAAATCAACTAGTGCGTTTCCCTGTTATTCAAACCTGGGATACAGCTGGAAACAAGACTTTCAAGTTAATCCCGAATAAATTTGTTGAGCTGTGTTCACCTGATGGCAGTGATAAAGAAGAAGCGGAGAGGTTAACCACGGCAATTATACAAGAGCTTGAGAGACGACAACTGGTATATGCTCGAAAATTCAACTATCTGAGAGGAACATCATTCCCTTGGATTATACCTGTAATAGATAAGCTTAACAAAAGGAAGAAAAGACTAAATGCTGGACAACTTCTTGACATACTGACATTTCTTTCTTGTGTAGCATTGATTCAACAGCAGTGGTTTGTAAACTTTAAAAATATAGGACCAATGCTCTCGACACTTCCTGTGAATCAATTTACAATGCAATCGTTAGAAATACTAGGGAAAATAGATTTGTCTTTCGTTGGGACACTCAAAATTCGCCGCCTACATAAAAGCATACCTTTTCAGTTACCGAAGGCTACCGCTACAGCTACAACTGCAGAAAAACCAGAAGTGGAAAATCCAAAGCCGACTGAAGAAAGTGAAGATGTTAACTATATACAAGATGTCGTGGAGGATTATGAAGAGGACACGCAATGTCAAAATGTAGAAAAAACACCAACAACGCACCTTCCTATGGCTGCAAAAACTTTTTGGACGGCCATTGAACTAGAAATTTTGCATGTTTTTAAAATGAAGAAATACAGACAAAATACGTTGAAAGAACTTTTTGAAATATACTGCAATTTATGTCGTGATAGGAAAATACCGGACAGAAGTTTTTACAGTTTTAAGAGAAAACTGAACCGTGTCATGTCCACTTAATGAAATAAAATGTGTTTTTACTTTGCAGACTGTTATTTCATTTTCCTGAAATTTATAAAATGTTCAACCTTCCATAGCGTTTTCAAGTTATATGATATACATAGATATTTTATCAACACTCGTTTTTTCTCTCACTTATATCTCATTCGATCCTGGGACAATAAAAAATATTTATGAAATAGCTCATAAACTTAAAACATAAAACCATGTTCTTTTTTTTTAAAAGCTTGATGTAATGTTTAAAGCTACTTTTTTAATTCAATTATACTAAAAACAAAATGCAATAGTTTTTATGCAATCGTGGATTGGTAATAGTTATTCTTTCGTCTTATGTCTGCATACGTTGTATATGGTAATACTATGTTATATATTAGTAAGATATTTTGTGTTATGCTGGAAATGATTGGTTAACCTTGTACTTTCAATTCTGATTCCTAAGGGTTAATTTCTATCTACACATACCATTGTATATCAGTGCAATCATATCATCTGTAATTTTTTTACGCACGTCTTTACAAACAGATTGGGGTGTAATCTATTATCATGTGTATATAAAGGTGTGATATTCTTGTTCTTCGTGTGCGTGAATAATTTGTCATTTTATCTGTAGAGTTATTTATATTCATATAAACCTGTGGTAAAAAAATATAATTTATGTTAGTATAAGCGAATGCATGTTTGTTCGATTTTTTGTATGACTGTTATGTGTGTAGCAATGGTAGTTTGTATGTGTGCCAGTGTATACAGTTTTTTTATGTTTATGTAAAAACCTTCATTGTATGCTAGCAACTCTAAATACAGTATGTGTGATTTATATATGCATATACGATTGTACAGTAACTTATGTTTTATGTGAGCATGCTTTGTTCTTTATCTGCATACATTTGAGGTATCCTTGTTGACCAAAGCAGTATTTGTGTCAACTACTGACATCTTTTTGGTTTGAGTTCGTATTGCCCACGGTTTATTTTTAAGTGTTTTATGTTCGTACGTCTCTCTTTGGGTCTGTTTGTTTACCAGTATTCTCGTTTAGATATTTTCCTTTGGATAATGATTTCGATTTCCTTTCTGCCATTGTTTCTTCTGTATCTTTTACACTTGAAGTGGGATATCCCAACACGACAAACAAACACAACTAGTACTTACACATGAACACATGTTATTAGTTTATAGTCGCCATTATGACCTGATTGGCCATTATGACAAAAATGTGTCACAAATTATATATTGTATCCTTCCTCAGTTATAAGTAATCCATAATGAACGAATTAGAACACAAAGTTTATACAATTTCGAATACTGCTCAAAAAACCTAGCAGACAACAATTAATTCCCCATTCCAGTTCATGTAATACCAAGCTGATTTTGAGATGAATTACGGTCGCCAGTTTTCAATAGCTTCTCGAGTAGAAAACAATGCAATATAAGAGGAACAGATGAACACATTAGTAGCAAAAGATATATGATATGGATCTTTGAAAACAGATACTATTATTCTGAAAGCAGTAATTTGTAGACCTCTAATAGAATTAAGAATCGAAACGGGGAATGTATCAAAGAGACAACAACCCGACCAGTACAAAACAACACAAGGCCACCAATGGAAGATCCATTTCATTAATGGCATAAGTTATTGATAAATATAACGGAAATTCGTATCTTTCCATGTCTCAAACGAAATAAAGTAGATTCAACAAATACAAAACTCCGAGGAAATCAAAAACAGGGCAAAGTTCATAAACAGCTGGCAAAACCAAACGCTCAAAAACATCAACTAACACATCGAATGGAAACAACCGTCATATTCTTGACCCACAGACATATATTTCGGTCTCCTCCCGTTTAAAATGTCCGTACATAGACATGTATATCTATCGTTTCCTAAACATATCAGTGGAGCACATTAACATGTTATACCACCAATTCCTGCCACCGAATTCAGTGACGGCGTTTTATGCCAAATAACTGCCGATTCAGTTACGAATGTCTAGATGAAAATTGACCCTTTTAATACCCTGTACAAGTGGGAAGAGATAGATTTCAGCATTCCTAACCACACATTGTTGTTTACATACGGAACACTCGAAAATGTTGTACCAAGGTGTACTTCGTTACGTAGTATTGACATTATTTAGGATGTTTACGAACTTTTTTCTTGAAACTGGTTGTAAAGCAAAAACTGTAGATTAAAACCGGATACAAAATATGTTATATGTCCATCTCTACTTCAGCGACCAGTGTGCATTTCTCCCGCCTTAGAAAAAAAGGAGTGAATTTTTAACAAAAGTTGTTGACATATACTTGTTATGACATCTATATTGTCAGTGAAGTTTGTGGCATATTTTTGAGTTTTCTCCTGCTGTCAATGTCGGTTAAAAATATATTGCATAGCTAGGTGGAGCACATGATAATGTTGTACCAGGAATTTTAATGTTCACCAGTACACCTTGGTACAACGTTTTCGAGTGCTCACTGTTTAATCACAATCTATTCTTAGTAATGCAGAGAGCTAGCTCATGAGACTTGTACATGCTGTTAAAAAGGGTAAATTTCTACCACAAACATATTAAACTGAATCAGCAGTAAATTAGTAAAAATCTTTAAAAACACAACCAGAAGGTCACCTTATTACATGTTTCTCTCCCCTAAATGTCTAGTTACTCTGGGGACAAAAAGAAATGGTAAGTGCATGTTACAGGGGTCTGTCATTATTTAATCTTAAGATAATACGTATTACCTGAGTGTTCTGTTTTTTTTTTTTGCCGACATTAATAAAAAAAAGAGATTCAACACTACGCATCAAGATACACCTTGGTGCAAAGATCTTTTG
This sequence comes from Mytilus californianus, assembly GCF_021869535.1. NCBI lineage: Eukaryota > Metazoa > Mollusca > Bivalvia > Mytilida > Mytilidae > Mytilus > Mytilus californianus. The sequence continues at coordinate 132,105,107 of NW_026262679.1, read as the reverse complement.
AGCTCCATTTATAAAAATTGATCTCCTTTAACAATCGGAGAAAGCTATCGCCTCTGCTATCTCCATTGTGAACGAAAGGGCTAATTCCTACCTGTACATACCACAGTACATGATTGCCTCTATGTTTTCGGTCTGGAGGAAGGCAACCAAGTTTTGTTTGGCCTTTCATATTCATGGTACAACATAATCATATGCTCCATCTATTCATCAAATATACAATGACGATGTATGGTCATAATCAACATTAAATACAGGAAATTACTTAAGTGATTGTTAGAGACACATATAGCACCATTTATAACGAATGGTTATATCATACCAATTACATTATGTAATAAGGTTTCATTGATACTGTTAGGATATACTGTAAAAACATAAATTTTCGTGAGTTAAAATTTCGTGGTTTTGAACCTAATAGTAAGTTCGTGGGGATTAATTTTCGCGGTTTTTAAGGTGAGAAAAAAATCATGTAAATTTCACTTTATAATTGATAATAATCAATAAAACTAATCTTAACTTTAGCCGCTGGAAACATCAATAATGCATTTAATAGTGACAGTGAGCACTAATTCAGATAAATGTATCAATTGGTATTCCGATCAAGTGTTGGTGTGGAAAAAAAGTGAACCTGTTGAAAAAGTAACTGTCGATCTTCGGATAAGTGCAATTAAACATGTACACGCTAACTGGCTTTTACACGCCTTTGATGTTTTATCCAAGGACAATGATTGTGTAATAAATAGATTTCGACTTGCGGGCATTACAAACGCATTAGACTGTTACATGACATTGATTGATAGTTCTTGATCATGATTTATTACTGTACAAACAAAAGATTAGAATTATTATCTGACTGAAAGAAAACGTTTTAATATGTTTTTTTATTAACTGAATTATTTTCATTGTATGTTCATCATTTATATAATGTATATATGATTTTGTCTGATTAAATAGTGTACATATTTACGTATTTTGAGTAAATGTACAGTTAAATTTTCGAAGGAGTTTTAATTTCGTGGATAATTCTTATCCACCAAATAAACGAAATTTAATCCCATGCGAAAATGTCTGCTTTTACAGTAGACAGGTCTCTACGTGGAAGCTGTCTCCATATGTTGCGGTTGATGTAAATAAGACTACAGGTCTTCTAACCAGAGAATGCGAGTTATATTTATAACGGAACGACTTATTACATCCTAAGCTATTGTATGATAAAGAATTTATACGAAACATGTCTCCTAAGCCAAATTCAAATATACACCGTGTTGAACTAAATCAGTTCTGCGCATGCGCAGTCAAACTTCTGAGTATCTCGACGCATGTACAGTCATTCCTCCAGGTGAGAAAATATTTATGCAAAATTTAGTAAAATATTGGTAATGTAAAATCTTTATTATTAAACTTTATCGACACTCACATAATAACCAACCAATGACTGATAAGTATTAACTGCCACAAATGACTATCAATTAAAAATACCTGAGTATTGAAATGTTTCATTATGTTTGTTTGTAACCCTAACCCTAACCCTAAACCTTAAACCCTAAACCCTAACTCTGACCATAAACCAAACCCAAACCCAAACCCAAATTTCCTTAAAATCGTTACTTTGAAGGCCTTACTTTATCTTGGAACTGGTAAGTCTAGGAGGGTAACCGATTGGATTTTCATATTAAGTTTGTCCACAAACTTTTCCAAAATCACAGTTTTTGGAGGGTTGGGGGTTAGGTTTGGGTTTTTTGGCACTTTTAAAAGTCGATCTTTTCAAAATCTCAACATGATCCTATGCTTCGATCGGCTTGAAATTAAAAAATCGACCCCGTTAGGTGCAATAATTTTCGACGATTAATCAATCCAAAGGGGCAGTACTTTTTGACGAGAAAGCCTATGGTGAAGACCGTTTGTCTTTATATTTTGTAGTTTCGGACTTCGGGTTAATGTCGGGGTTAGGCTTAACACTCACACAAACGTTTCCTCAGTGAGGTTGGAAAGTGTGGTCGTACACTTCAGTGATACCAATAAGTTTCCGTCCTCTAGATCGTCTTTTCAGCATTTCGGAACAGTTAACTGTAAGAAAATATCTATATTCAAACCATTCTACACCTGTTTGAACATTGAAGTCAAAGGCACTTTTCATACACTGTACTTAGAAATTGTTTGGGGAAATATCACGCATGCCCATTCACAGCAAAGGGCACACATGCGCAGAAGTGACAAAGGGCACCTCAATTATCAAACCCTTGCCAAAGTCCCCTTTTCTTACAATAACCCAAACAGAAACACATACCCTAACATAAACCCTTACCCAAACCCAAAAATCCAAACCCTAACCCTTTCATTGATAAATTGCATACCGACTTTGAACGTTGATAACTCTGACATTTCTTAACCGATTTGAAAGATCTTTGATGTTTTTGAAAGCCCTGTCATGCTGCTACTGGATGAATATATTTTGTGGTCGGTCATATGAAATTCCTTTTTTCCTGTCTATTTGTAAAGTAGCAATTTCGTCATTTTCTCAGGCTCGTATCTTTGCCATTTCTCATGCAATCGAGAAAACATCTAGGTAAATTAGACTCGTTTTTTCTTGTTCTTTTAAGATAACCTCAGGTCAGAGACTCAATTTCTGAAACAAAACAGTTTGGTTCAAAAATCTGCCAAATTCTTTTGAAGATTTCCAATTTTTTCACAAGAATAACGAAATCTGTGTCATTGTACTACCTTGAGGCTGGAACTTTATTTCATTCATAAGCTGACAAAATGCGCCAACTTTTGGAGCATATAAGACGTGTATATCTAGCGGGGTGATTGAGTAGCGAGATGAAACGTGTTTGAACAAAATCAATGAAAGAGGAAACATGGAAGATATTTCACACGGTCCAAACACGTTTTTCATGGTTTTTCACTCTCAGAATTAGGTGTGTAAAATTTAAAGTGTGTGGCTCACTTGCAAAGAGGAAATCAAAATAGTTAAAAAAAAAAAAAAAAAATAACACAAACGTTTCTTCAGTGAGGTCGGAAAGTGCGGCCGTACTTTTCATTGATACCAATAAGTTTTCATGCTCTAGATCGCCTTTTCATCTTTTCGGAACAGTTAACTTTAAGAAAATATCTCTATTCAAATCCATTCTACACCTGTTTGAAGATTGAAGTCAAAGGCACTTTTCATACTCTGTACTTAGAAATATTTTTGGAAATTTCTCACGCATGCGCAGTCACAAAAAAGGTCAGACATGCGCAGAAGTAAAAAAGGTCACCTCACTAACCCTCGCCAAAGTCCACTACCATCCTTCAAGTCCACTACCCTGACCCTTACCCTAACACTAACCCTGACCCTAACCCTAACCCTGACCCTAACCCAAACCCTGACCCTAACCCAAACCCAAACCCTGACCCTAACCCTGACCCAAACCCTGACCCTAACCCTGACCCTAACCCTGACCCAAACCCTGACCCTAACCCTAACCCAAACACTAACCCAAACCAAAACCCCAAATGTGTTAAAATCGTTGTTTTGAAGGCCTTACTTTATCTTGGAACGGGTAAGTCTAGGGGGTTAACCGATTAGATTTTCGTATTAAGTTTTTTCACGAACTTCTCAAAAATCACAGTTTTGGAGGGGTGGGGGGTCAGGTTGTGGTTTTTGGTACTTTTCAAAGTCGATCTTTTCAAAGTCTCAACATGATCCTATGCTTCGATTGGCTTGAAATTAATAAATCGACCCCGTTAGGGGCAGTACTTTGCGAGAATTAAGCCTATGATGAAAACCGCAAGTCTTTATCTTTTGTAGTTTCGGAGTTGGGGTTAATGTCGGGATTAGGCTTCACTCTCACACAAACGTTTCTTCAGTGAGGTCGGAAAGTGCGGCCGTACTTTTCATTGATACCAATAAGTTTTCATGCTCTAGATCGCCTTTTCATCTTTTCGGAACAGTTAACTTTAAGAAAATATCTCTATTCAAATCCATTCTACACCTGTTTGAAGATTGAAGTCAAAGGCACTTTTCATACTCTGTACTTAGAAATATTTTTGGAAATTTCTCACGCATGCGCAGTCACAAAAAAGGTCAGACATGCGCAGAAGTAAAAAAGGTCACCTCACTAACCCTCGCCAAAGTCCACTACCATCCTTCAAGTCCACTACCCTGACCCTTACCCTAACACTAACCCTGACCCTAACCCTAACCCTGACCCTAACCCAAACCCTGACCCTAACCCAAACCCAAACCCTGACCCTAACCCTGACCCAAACCCTGACCCTAACCCTGACCCTAACCCTGACCCAAACCCTGACCCTAACCCTAACCCAAACACTAACCCAAACCAAAACCCCAAATGTGTTAAAATCGTTGTTTTGAAGGCCTTACTTTATCTTGGAACGGGTAAGTCTAGGGGGTTAACCGATTAGATTTTCGTATTAAGTTTTTTCACGAACTTCTCAAAAATCACAGTTTTGGAGGGGTGGGGGGTCAGGTTGTGGTTTTTGGTACTTTTCAAAGTCGATCTTTTCAAAGTCTCAACATGATCCTATGCTTCGATTGGCTTGAAATTAATAAATCGACCCCGTTAGGGGCAGTACTTTGCGAGAATTAAGCCTATGATGAAAACCGCAAGTCTTTATCTTTTGTAGTTTCGGAGTTGGGGTTAATGTCGGGATTAGGCTTCACTCTCACACAAACGTTTCTTCAGTGAGGTCGGAAAGTGCGGCCGTACTTTTCATTGATACCAATAAGTTTTCATGCTCTAGATCGCCTTTTCATCTTTTCGGAACAGTTAACTTTAAGAAAATATCTCTATTCAAATCCATTCTACACCTGTTTGAAGATTGAAGTCAAAGGCACTTTTCATACTCTGTACTTAGAAATATTTTTGGAAATTTCTCACGCATGCGCAGTCACAAAAAAGGTCAGACATGCGCAGAAGTAAAAAAGGTCACCTCACTAACCCTCGCCAAAGTCCACTACCATCCTTCAAGTCCACTACCCTGACCCTTACCCTAACACTAACCCTGACCCTAACCCTAACCCTGACCCTAACCCAAACCCTGACCCTAACCCAAACCCAAACCCTGACCCTAACCCTGACCCAAACCCTGACCCTAACCCTGACCCTAACCCTGACCCAAACCCTGACCCTAACCCTAACCCAAACACTAACCCAAACCAAAACCCCAAATGTGTTAAAATCGTTGTTTTGAAGGCCTTACTTTATCTTGGAACGGGTAAGTCTAGGGGGTTAACCGATTAGATTTTCGTATTAAGTTTTTTCACGAACTTCTCAAAAATCACAGTTTTGGAGGGGTGGGGGGTCAGGTTGTGGTTTTTGGTACTTTTCAAAGTCGATCTTTTCAAAGTCTCAACATGATCCTATGCTTCGATTGGCTTGAAATTAATAAATCGACCCCGTTAGGGGCAGTACTTTGCGAGAATTAAGCCTATGATGAAAACCGCAAGTCTTTATCTTTTGTAGTTTCGGAGTTGGGGTTAATGTCGGGATTAGGCTTCACTCTCACACAAACGTTTCTTCAGTGAGGTCGGAAAGTGCGGCCGTACTTTTCATTGATACCAATAAGTTTTCATGCTCTAGATCGCCTTTTCATCTTTTCGGAACAGTTAACTTTAAGAAAATATCTCTATTCAAATCCATTCTACACCTGTTTGAAGATTGAAGTCAAAGGCACTTTTCATACTCTGTACTTAGAAATATTTTTGGAAATTTCTCACGCATGCGCAGTCACAAAAAAGGTCAGACATGCGCAGAAGTAAAAAAGGTCACCTCACTAACCCTCGCCAAAGTCCACTACCCTAACCCTAACCCTAACCCTAACCCTAACCTAACCCTAACCCTAACCCTAACCCTAACCCTAACCCAAACCCAAACCCTAACCCTAACCCTAACCCTAACCCTAACCCTAACCCTAACCCTAACCCTAACCCTAACCCTAACCCTAAACCCTAACCCTAACCCTAACCCTAACCCTAACCCTAACCCTAACCCTAACCCTAACCCTAACCCTAACCCCTAACCCTAACCCTAACCCTAACCCTAACCCTAACCCTAACCCTAACCCTAACCCTAACCCTAACCCTAACCCTAACCCTAACCCTAACCCTAACCCTAACCCTAACCCTAAACCCTAAACCCTAACCCTAACCCTAACCCTAACCCTAACCCTAACCCTAACCCTAACCCTAACCCTAACCCTAACCCTAACCCTAACCCTAACCCTAAATATAACAAATTAACGCAAGAATGTAACCAATTAACGCAAAATGTTACCAATAACGCAAAAATGTAGCCATTAACGCAAAGTCATTTGCGGGAAATGGCTACATTTTTGGTGTTAATTGTATACAACTATGCGTGAAAT